>NC_135998.1:30857491-30872491 GCF_048128805.1 Centroberyx gerrardi
TGAAATGTCATCAAGATTGCTTATTTGCAATTATTGCTTATTGCTTATTCGCCTTGTGTCATCAAACTCATCAAAATCAATTAAGGCACCACAGGTGAAAATGGATTTTCAATGGATTGGTCAACAAAAATATATATTTTTTCATTTCTATTTTATGGTGTATTTTACATACGAAATAGCAAAAATCTATTTGTAAATGTATTTTGAAATGTATTTTGTAAATAATTAATCAAACAATTTTTACAAATTCCTCTGTGAATTATCAACTATTCATGTAGAAAAGATCATCAGAATGAAACAGGAAAATTCTATCTGACTTTATGCACTGTGGGGAAAAAAGTATTCAAACTGATATGCAAATTTGCACATTTTCAGAGAAACTATTAGCTAATTTGAATATGTTAATAACAAAATAAATAAAATAAATAAATACAAAAACTATATTGGTGTCCATTAATTCTGATAAAATGAAGGGATTTTCATTTTCCTATTCACCTGTGCTGCCTGGCCTTCACTTACTTTTCCATCTGTCTTTTGTACTTGCCCTTCTTGTTCTATACATTCCACCTGCACCAAGTCACCCCCCTCTTTCCTTCTCCCCCACCATACCATGCACTACATACACTCTCCCAAGGTAAAGTCAACCTCCAGAAGGTGAATAAATGAGTCCATGATTGATCGCTGAGTGCATTTCCCCACCACCCGACGAAAATTTTGAACTGAGCCCCCAGAGAATCTTGAGGCCTTCGTCTGACTTCTTGAGCTTTGGCTGAGCAAACAGCACACCCCCCCGCCTCCCAATCCTGCTTTTATTTTCCCAGCCTCCTTCACAATAATCTCCTGATTACTCCTACTAATTAAAACTCCAACAAGCTGCTACCCCAAGCCGGCACCCACCCACCCAGCCTCCTTCTTGAGGTCACCCGGCTCCCTAAAGAGGGAGAACAAACAAGAGAACAGTGAAGGAACACACACAGTCTGTTTTTACTCCTTCATCCTCTCTCCGCCGCTCTTATCCTCATTAATCCTGTATCTCTTTCAGATGCTTGTTAAGCCGCTGGGGCAGTGTGGAACCATAGGGCACAGGGCCAGGGGGTCAAGGAGGCACCTCCAGAGAGGTGGCCCGTAGCGGTGGGGGGCCGGGTCCTTGTTGAAATGAGCCGCTGAGGAGTTTTCATTAACCCACAGTTGGTACAAGCGTTCTGGCCGTCCCACAGATTAAAGCTGCGCAAGGCAAGATTCTAAAATAAAAAAAGCTGTAAAATACAGCCATCTTATCATCTTAAATCACAAATCGGGGCTGCTGGTGTCAGGTGTGACAAATTGAAATGTAAGAGTGAAATCCAGAACTTTCTCCTAAACAGCAGAGTCAGCACTCCATCTAGAGAAAGCTGGACATACAAATTGCAGAACCTCTTCAAGACTTCCACCCTACGGAAGAGGATTAGGGCCAAATGTGAAAAATTTATTTGAGTTCTGATTTTAAAGTCAGAATTCTGAGAATAAAGTCAGGACTCTGACTTTTTTTCAGACTTTTGACTTTTTTCTCAGAATTCAAAAGTCAGAATTCTGACTTTTTTCTTAGAATTCTGACTTTAAAGCCCAACTCAAATGCATTTTTCACATGTGGCCCTAATCCTCTTCCATACCAACCCCACCAGTGACTAAGAAGAATAAATTTAAATCCGAGGAGTTTGCAATTTACTGACATCGCATTACATGATTTCTGAGTAATGAAGTCCTTCAAGCTTTCAAAAATTCAAAAAGTTATCTCCCATTGCCACCTGGTGCAAAGTTGCCTAGTGCAGCTTTAAGGTGACATTGACAGGGAAGGAGGTTGAGTTTGCCCTCCTCCTCATTGACCTTATCCTCCACAGAGCTCCCTCATATTACTGTTTGTTTTCACTCATGGGTCCTGGGTTTGGGTCAGAGGGTTAGGCGAGCTGCATTTATGAAAATATCCATTGCGTTCAAAAGCTCTGACCTTACCGTTCTGTTTGTGCAATTCCCCCTCTCCCTCAGAGTCTCTAAGGAACATACTGGTTTCAGAGTCTCTAAGGAACATACTGGTCTCAGAGTCTCTAAGGAACATACTGGTTTCAGAGTCTCTAAGGAACATACTGGTCTCAGAGTCTCTAAGACACAGTGGTCTTCAACAATGTGCCAGAGATGGAAAGAAAACCTGCATGAAGATGGCTCTCAATGGCACGTGATTGGAGACCACTGCACTAGAGCATAGTTATTCCTTAAAGGAATAGTTCATGCATCAGAAGACTTGAATTATGCTACACAAGCTGTACAGAGTAATTTTATGGAACTCTAGAGATCGGTCCTCAAAGACTTCAGTTGTTTTGGAGAAGGCTGCTACAGCGTTGTACTGGCAAGCTCCGGGAGTGTTATATGGACTAACAAACTTCACCAGAATTTCAACTGGCATGGGGGTAGATAATGACTGAATTTTTATTTTTGGGTGAACTATTCCTTTAAAGACTGAGCATTGTTAACTGTTCAGAAATGAAGGTTCAACTCCTCTTCATGCTGACACATCAAATCGTTCTCTCCCTTTTGCCACTCTTACCCACTGTTCTTCATCAGTGCCTCATCTGGTCTTCAGGGTTACAGGGACACCAAACATACTGTGAGCCGGTTTTTTGTTTTAAAAGAAGCCATAATGCAACATGTGCTGCCAAGCTGTAAATGTTTTCAGGTTTTCAGGCGATGGCTTTTGTCAGTGACAGCTATTTTAATTCATCAATCATAGATGTTTTGTCTCTTATTATTTTATCATTATGTACGCTCTCAGCGATTTTAATCTTTTTTTTTGTTTCAGTTGACGAAACGCATTCATTTTTTGTTTTGGCTGGCTGCTTTCTGTGTGCTGTTCCTTGTCACCCATGTTCAATAATATGCTAATCGATAATATACAGTTTTTTTCTTTTTTCCATTGTTAATTTCCCTCTTGTCTGAAGTTGTGACAGGATAATACATATTTTGCTGCAAGTGAGTGCTGCAATTTTTCATTTGGGGAAAGGTTTTCAAAATGACTGCATATTACAGTAATATGAATTTAGGATGATAGGTTTCTCTTATTTCCTCATAATTTGTACAATGCAGTATATGTTCCTCTGTCTCTCTGTACAACTCCCTCTCCTTCAATTCAATTCAATTCTTAATTGAGTTACTTTATTGTCATGACTGCTTATCAGTAACAAAGTTGCCAAAGCAGTTTAGAAAATGCAGATTTTCAAAAATGTCATTCAAATCATATTGAGATGATTAATTATTTGGTGTGAAAAGATGTAGACCTAGTAAACAATATGAAATAATCACCAATATATATAATAAGAAATGAATTATGTTGAAAAAATATGTTATCCAACATAGATTATTTGTTAATCTCTCTGCATCTTCAACTCTCTCTCTCTCTCTCTCTCTCTCTCTCTCTCTCTCTCTCTCTCTCTCATCCTTTCTCCATTAGCCGGTGGTGGCACTGTGTAAACGTCAGCTTCTGAATAGACAGGCAGAGAGAGATAGAGGTTGAAAGAAAAAGAAAGTGAGAGAGACAGAGGGAGGTAGATAGGGGAGAGAAAGAGCTGCTGAATAGAGTGGGGGAACCACACCAAGAGAGGAGGAGTGCAGCTGTCCAAACACTGAGCCCTTATGTACCTGCCCTACCGCTACCTCCTTCCTCCTCCCATCATCCCTCTATCCTACCCTTCTCTCCTCCCTCCCTCCCTCCTCCCTTAACCCTCCTGCCAGGCTGTATACTGGATTTGGCTGCCCCTGCCACTCTCTGGTGTTTCAGTTACCCAAGTCATTTTACCATTGTGTGCCAGACTTAAAGGAATACACCAAGTTTTTGGGAGATTGCCCCATGAGAACATAGACACCAAAATCATCCATGTGTCTCTGGGAGATCATTGACTCTGGTGCTCTATGCTAACACTTTAGCATACTGCTGTTGTGTCAAAACCTCGTAACTCCAACTTTGGTGATTTTGATGTTTTAACTCCAGTTGAAGGATTATTGTCTTCTATGGGGTGAGAAAGGTTGACAACCCCTTGGGCTTATGAAATCCATTCAAAACACATTGGATAAACTGAAAAATATATGGTGGTCAATCTGAAAACACCCAATAGTAACGATACACTGTGATAGTAGGCTCCATGCTAATACTTTAGCATAAACTATGCTGAGTGATAGTAGCTCAATGCTAATACTTTAGCATAAACTGCTGAATGATAGTAGGCTCAATGCTAATACTTTAGCATACACTATGTTGAGTGATAGGTTCAATGCTAATACTTAGCATAAACTGCTGAATGATAGTAGGCTCAATGCTAATACTTTAGCATGCACTATGTTGAGTGATAGTAGGCTCCATGCTAATACTTTAGCATACACTCTGTTGAGTGATAGTAGGCTCCATGCTAATACCCTTAGCATACACTATGTTAAGTGATAGTAGGCTCCATGCTAACACTTTAGCATACACTATGCTGAGTGATACTAGCATATATCCAAAGTAAGAAGTAAAGTTTTTAGTAGTTTTTGTCCTGTAGGGACATATAATAAAAGAGGTAACATACGTTTATGAAAATGGAGAATATAAAATGTTATTTCAGTAAGTAAAAAATGACCTTGTGGTGGTTTTAGGAGGTACTTATATCATCAGTTCTTGTGTTAACCACATATTCATCCACTGTGCAGCCGTACATCTCCTATTGCCCACCTCCTTCACTTCCTATAGAAACATGGAAAGCAGTCCTAGGTTAAAAAAGTCTTATTTTGTTATCATATTTTGTGTAAATTTTACCAATCTCTTACACAAAACTACCAGACTTAGACACATATCATTTAAGATTACTTTCCATTTAGCTTTAGAGCTGCTACAAGTTCTCATTTTCTCACTTTTTCGATAATGCTAGTGACCTACTATCACTCAACACGGTGCCAATCTCCAAAAACCTTGTGTATTCCTTTAACCTAGGAGGTAGGAGGACGAAGAGGTAAAGAAAGGATCTCTTCACTTCATAGAGGGCTGCCCCCTCCTTTACTCCCCCCCCCCCACACATGTATTCTTCCTAAGAGACCCTCCTCACAACTCACTCTCTCTCTCTCTCTTTTCCTCTTTTGTCCCCTCTATCTTTCCTCTCTCTTTGACCTCCCCCATTTTTTTCTCTCCCCGCTCTCTCTCTCTCTCAAGAGTTTTCTCGCTTTTGGTCTGAACTGTTGGGCAGAAGAATGTGTCTATAGAGATTTGTGTTGGCTGTGACTGTGGCCCGGTCTTGAATCAGAGTCTTGGCTCTGCTTGTTGGTTGCACTCCCTCCCTTCAGCCTGAAGTCATCATACCACAACTATAGCCCTAATCCACTTCTATGCACACCAACAATGATGAATGAATGATGAAATGTATGCATATAGGCTATACCCCTCTCATTTCTGAAAGAGACAACACCGCACCTGTTTTGGGTTTTTTTCTGGGGTTTTTTTGCTGTGTGCGACTGCTACGACTATAGAAAATGTCTCTGACTTTTGAAGCATGGGAAAGTCATCTGATGATAAAACATTTTCTCTCTGTACCTCCACCAAACACTCAATAGTGTGCAGCAGCAGCAGTCTCTTTCTCCTTTTACTACCTGCTGGGAGCTTAATTCAAAACAAAGCAGCTCACTGTAAAGACTTTTAACATGCTAATGCACTGAGAAACAAGTTGGTGATTTAGCTGTCTTGGGCGGTTTGGTTGTTCACTGCACACACCCACACACGCACATTTTACCATCATCATTTGTCCTCACAGTTAGCGCTATGTGCTTACATGCGATGCTGGTGCAAACTGATGGAGCTCATCTGCATCTTATTCTCTCGCTAAGTGGCCTAGTTACCCTTTCAATCCGTGTAATTAGGTGACCGTTAATGGGAACTGCATTAAGATTGGATTTAAAGTGGATTGTAGGGCCTCCTGGGGCAGGTCAACTCATTCAAAACAGATCATTCTTAACTTTTAATAATGGTAGCAATTCATGATGATGCTGCATCCCTGTCTAAAAATTCTTATAATGACATCATTCAGGTACACATTTCTCCCTTCTTTTATTTTTGTATCCTTTATTTATACAGCAAAGGTTGACAAGGCATTCTTTTTCAGCAATGTCCTGCTTGGCACTCATATAGTGCAGTGGTTCTCAACATGGGGTCCGGGGACCACCAGGGGTCCTTGAGGGGGTTCCAGGGGGTCCCCAGCATATTGAAGAATTCAACATTATTTAATTTACAAGAAGTGAACACAATTAGAGAATGTAGAAGAATGACTATTGTGATCATATTTCGCTGTTATCTCTCTACCTACAATACAGATAGTCAGGGAATTCTGGAAAAAATCATGTCTGACAATAAAAATATTCTCAGATTTGGGTCAGAGAGAGAAAATCTCATCATATGGGGGTCTGTGCTACACTGCATCTCCAGACTGTCCTCCACAAACGATCCAGCCAGATTTTTGAATTATCAAAAATTGAGCCCACAGTGCATCAAAATGTTTTACTGTAAACGGTACTGTAAACAGCTACTGCAAATGCTCGCTAAATAAATCTTCAATGTTCATGAAAAAAATTGACAACATTTTGCTGTCACGGTAGATGAAGTGTGTTAAATTTCAGAATTGTATCTCAAAAACTGAATTTTTGACAGCATTTTGAATTCTGCCCTCATGTAAACTATTGCAGTCAATGGAAATAGAGCGTCTTTAAACATCAGTTTTTCACTTATGGAGCAATCAATCTTTGTAAAAAGAAATTACAGACATCTCTATGTTGTCTAGATGAAGTACACAAATTCTCAGAATTTTGTCTTGATAACTGAATTTTTGACACTAGTTTGAAATCTGCCTTTACATGCATGGACAGCTGTTATCCTGCACCCTGGTGGTTGGCTAAGTCATAGTGTGAAGCCACCTCTAAATTTCCCTCTTCTCAGGTAGCTCGACTCGATCACAACTTGCCATTGATGGCAAAGGTTGTGAGTTTGAGCCCCGGGTGAAGCAGAATAAACATGCTTATGCCTACTCAGGCGTTGTGCTGTGTGGATTAGAGACACATGATTTCAAAGATGTTTTAATGATAATTATGGTCCGGGCAGTTCTGCTGATGGACCCTCATGTATTTCTCATTCATCCTCCTCTTCTTCTTCCTCCTCCTCCTCTTCTTCCTCTTTCTCCTCTTCTTCTTCTTCTTCTTCTTCTTCTTCTTCATCTTCCTCCTCAAAATGCCCGGCCCCGACACTGCTGCGCAGCAGCTATAATTCATTTTGCCTTTCCAAGACAGTCTTGAGGATTGCAGTCGGTGACCTTCTTGGTGTGGCTATCACCACTCCTTTATATGTTCACCATCATTATTTTGTATTTCTTTGATATACTTTACATTGTTTCACCAGGTCAGAATATTATTTATCTTATAATCTGTCTCCAAAAGTACAACTGAACATGGAGGAGAACAATGTCACCTTTCTCCTTATGGGCAAATTAATTTTTCAAGTGAAACTTGTGCTGCCCCAAACATTTGGAATTGACATGTGGCTTATTTGATGCCGTCTTTGATAAGAGTTAATGGAAAAAAAAAAACTGTCAGGCATCTTGACTTTGTCAAAGCGGACCACACTCAGAACATCTTGGTCCAGTAATAGTCCCTCATCTGAAGCATTGCGTCCATTTTAAGCTTAAGCTTTTCTTTAATAACACCCACTTCCTCTTTGTAGAGCAGCGTACTGGCTCGTTAGGTGGTTGTGGAGGGAGCGGTTGGAAAAATGTCCCTTTTTTTTCCATCTGATTCGCCCCCTTTGAGCAGGGCCTCCTCGGGCTCCATTACAGCATCAAAAAGCTTTTCAAAATACACAGAAGAAAGTTGAGGTTTGAAAGGGTTAAAAATAATTACTCAGAAATTGCGTGGAAATTCAGCGTGGACACATCTGGTTATCAAATGTTTTGTGCAACAAGGCTGCCAAAGGCTGTGTGGAGGTGAACGTAACAGTTTATAATTATGTATTAACAGAGTATTGATTTGTGCTACTTTGGGCTTTTGCTTATTGCTTTCATAATTCCCCACGTTATACACAATATTATGCACTGGGACATTACATTTGTGTCCATTTTGACAATGTTTCAGGCATCTCAACATCTCAACATGTGCATTTTGAAGATAGAATATGAAAAAAAAAAAAAATTCTGTGACAGCTACCTCTGCATGAGCCAGTTACCCTCAACATTGACTCGCAAAAAACTGGAAAAAAAAAGAAATAAACAGTGAACCAGATGTAAGATGAAAGGTTTAGATGAAAAGCCATCTGGAGGAAGCAATAATATCAGTAAGTGTACTATCAACGGAGGGTTTTCTGTCGAATCCAATGCACAGAGAAAGGACAGAGGACATGATCCTCATCTAACACAGTCTCATAAAATTTTGTGAAATGAACATGAACTCTGAAACGCATATTAGATGTTGTGGATACGAATTATGTAAATATTCCATTCCACCACCACGAATTAGATTATGTGACAGTATCACAAATTGGAAACGCCATTTTCACCTGTTCATCATGTGAAAAGCTTAGCTCACAGTTAAGTTTAGGCGAGTAAAACAACTTACCTAAATGTGAATATTGTGAATATCGCAATATTCGATATCTAAACTTCCAAAAAGTCGGAGTAGTCCTTTAAGAGACACATACGTCAGACCTACTGTTTCTGTGCTTCTTTGGGTTTAAAATATGATTCAGTACGCATTCAAGTAGAGTGGGAAATTATTTGTCACTAAAGCTTTATTCTAACCCTACTCAAAGACACACCACACCTTGAAGCACGTGTTTCAGACATAAAGCTTATGTCTGAAACACGTGCTTCAAGGTGTGGTGTGTCTTTGAGTATCATCTGCATGACAGTGAAAACCTGCATCGAATTTCCAAATGAAGGTGCCAAGTGAGTACATATGTAGTTAGTGTTTTGAGTAATCATCATTTAGTTGAACAAACCAAAATCTATCGGAAAGTTGCGAACAAGAACTAGGAAAAAACCGAACCGCAGACGTCAACATTACAGAAATCTAATTTTGGATGGTAGTATTGTAAGATACCATTTAAAGCTTTAACCATTCCATTCCATTCCATCCCCAGTGGAGTGGCAGTGTCTAAAGCCAGAATGCAAAGGTTCACAGGTCTAGAATGTAAGTATGTAGTGAGTTAATGGGCAACAGCCTTAGATATGGATGGCGGCTTGGGTAGGTCTGTAATTTTTCAGGTCACTGGTGTCAAGGTTGGATTTTCCAAGATAACCTTAATCAGCTGTCTTTATTGCTTTTGGATCACAGCCAGTACCAGTTGCTGATGGAGCATTGGCTACAAAGGCATTCAGTACAGGGAGGAGTTGCTTTACTAATTTGATAGGGACTGGTTCAAGTATAGAAGATTCGGAGGTTGTGTATTATCTCCCCAACCTGACTGAAACATAGTGTCTCTGTTGATTGAATGTTTAGGTGAGGGAATTACAGTTATTTTGAATTCTTAATCAGACTGGAGACAATTATGTTTCCCAAGTCTGGTTGAGATGTTTAGGTTAGAAGATATTTAATTTGAAATAGAAATAGAAATGTTGGCTGTACATAGACTCCATTACATTGATGCCATGCAAGGTGAGTCTAATTTCCTGTGCTGCTGTGATGCATTAGCCTATACATGACTACCAATCTCTTATTCATTCTAGCACATTAATCATAGCATTAATGAATGTCTTTATATGTCAGGGAGATTGGAATGAATGCATACATAAACCATTTGTGTGCGCATGCATGTACGTTGTGGGGTTGGAGGGGAGTTGGGATATGCAGAAGACCCCGAAGAGGACTAGCAAAACATGGCTTCAGGGCCTTCTGTCTTAATCTGGTTCTGAATTTAAGTGATGTCACATAATTCTTAGGAATCTCTTTAACCAAATATCTAGCTCTTTTTTCTGATACGTTAAAATATCATCAGTGTAGAGAGTTCCCCCTGCTCATTGACAAAGCCAAGCATTTCTGCTTCAAAAAAAAGCTAATCTGTCAGTAGCCAAGCTAGGAGAGATCTTCAAGTAGGATTTATCTTTAGCACTGTACAGTTTTTGTGTCAATCGGAGGGCTCTATTTTGAAGGCCCGACCCTGTCAGATTGTGACTAGCAGCAGGAGATCTAAGTGAGGAAGCTAAGAGGAGAGGTGGCTTTAATCTCTGCTATAAATATATACATGCTTATGAATAAATTGTACAGCAAATCCAAAGCTGCATTCCACTTTTCTGTGACTGTACAGGCCACTTTGGGAATCACATGTTTTGTCGCAAGTTTTAGCATACTGACTTTTGTTGCCTTCAGCAAAGCTTGTCCTGTGTTATGGTCAGGAGCAGCGTCCTCCAGGTCCTCAGATCTGAGGACGCTTCCTTAACAAAACCCTCAGCTGTTTCTTGACCGCTTCTTCTGCCCGCCTCCTGATTGTCGGTCATGGAACCGGCCATACAAGGCAATAAATCTTAGGGCAACTTGATGCAGTGAGGTAGTCAGTATAGCTGGTGTTGGGTGTTCGTGCCCTGCTTATTCCACTATTCTTATGAGAACATATTGTAGCAGGAGAGTCATGCATGGATAGTCTGAACCAAGCCCACTAAGAATGAAGCTCAGAGGCTCCTTTGCTGATGGGAAACTCTGCGTTATAGTCAGGGACAGTGGCCAGGAAGATCCCTCAAGGGACAAGTGGAAATTACAGTACCCAGAATAATGAAAGGTGAGAGCAAGTCAAACATAATCAGCAACAAGATTAGCCAGTTTGTCAAAAGTGACAAGAAGGAAGGAGACAATAGAGTTCTCCTAAAGGAGACTTGTAACACTTCCTTACTGGTATAAGGGGACGAGCAATCTTAAACTTTAATGTTTTAATCCCCCTTCTTTTCTCCTCTCATCCAACTTCTTCCCCTCCCACTATATATCCACCCTCATGCTCTCACAATGCTGGTTCTCGTTGGCCTCGAGGAACCCTAATTCTGGGGACAGATGCTGAGCACATTGTTAAAATCAAGTGTCTTCAGTCATTACCATAAGTCACCATGAGGTGAGCATAGGCGTCAGAGCATATAGTGAAACAGAACACACAACAGGGTGTCCACCCTGCGCAGACAGGATGACATGCAAAATCTTTGTTTCAGATTAGTTTTGCCTTATGTTTTTGGTGAAGCACTGGTTCACATCCCACTGTCTGGGAATCTTATGGAAACATCCTGACTCTTAAGAGTAGAATGACTCTTAGATTTGATCACTGTGAAGTTCTAATTTCAATGGTTCACAATGTCAGTGGTGCAATCTGTGCTCGAACTTTAAGAATATTTTAAGTGTCCAACTGCCCGCATCAACCACTGGGCAGCAGTCATCCAGTCTTTTTCTAGTTTCACGATTAAAACCAGTTTCAAATGGGTTTTTTTCCAGTTCAGCACCTGGAGCATCACCATGCTCATCAGCTCAGAGAGATTGGCTCTTGAGTCTGCTGCAGATAGCAAAACAGATGCCTTTATAAATGGTCTCCAGGGTGATTCCCCAGCCATCTTGCATGTCCAGAATCGCATGTGGTGCTAGTTTGCTTATCCATCCTTAAATGCCCTACATATCACCATGACAATAGCTTCCCTGGTGCTTTCTCTGTGCTATTTATTTATATGATTCATCAATGTCACGGCTCTCTTTGTTGACTGTCCCCTACAAAGCATATAGAAGGCTGCTTGCCTGCCTGGTACATGTAGATCTGAAGGCCAGATAGGTGGTTGTCCAGCAACTATCAGAGACGTTGATGCAGATTTGCCTTGCAGTGTGCCTCCATGATTGCCAATGCTGTTGTACTTGTGAATGATGGGGATTCTTGGAATATCCTCTAATCAGGGAGCTAACCTATTTGTAATGCAAACTGATCATCTCAAACTAGTTAACACTGTCCATGCCAGAGCCAGTTCAGTTTGAAGTGGAGTGTTGAAGGCCAGCAGCATCAGCACTTTCACAGTTGCTCAGCTCACATTAACGGGACTGCTCACTTGTTTTTTGCTTTCGACTCATGACTCGTACATGCTGTAGAAACTCTAACCTTTCATCTTAAATTCACCACTCACCCATCTGGTTAATACTCTTCTCCCTCCGTCGTCTCCGCAGGTTGTTTGCCACCAAATGCAACGGCTGCCTCAAGAAGATTGCGCCCACCGAGTTTGTGATGCGAGCTCTCGAGAGCGTTTACCACCTCGGCTGCTTCTGCTGCTGCGTCTGTGAGCGTCAGCTGTGCAAAGGCGACGAGTTTGTCCTGAAAGAAGGCCAGCTACTGTGCAAGAGCGACTACGAGAGGGAGCGGGACCTCCTCAGCACAGTCAGTCCCGAAAACTCTGACACAGGTAAGGCTGGGGACACACGAGAGCACTTTTGAAAACGCTTTACATTGCACACATAACAATGGATTTCACTGATTTTTTTTGCATCACTCAATGCTTAGGCAGATTATCCTACTGCTGATGTCACCAGCTGTAATCTCCAACCTGTTATCAATAAAAACAACAGACTGATCTCACTGTGAACTGGGCTCTCCATGACTGTTGGTCTCCACTCACCTCACTGTAAACTGGGCACATCTGGTGTGAATTAGCCCAATAATCCTCTAGTGTGTCCCGAGTCTAAGAGTGCAAAGCTAAAACCAAGAGTAAGACCCTAACTTTAGAGTTGGGCATGACGGGACCATGCAATACTTACTTTACTTAACCTTACCACTCAGTAAGGAGTATGGGCTATCAAGGCATTTCTTGTGCTTCGGTGCTAAATCATTATCTTTTACTGGATGCTCACCAAATTGTGTATGAGCATCCAATACATTATCATAATTTATGAAGCATCTCAGACGAAGAGTAATGAGTGCTGATGTAGAATCATTTTATGTCTTTCTGGACATAAATGTTCATTTTTGTTTGATTGCCTTACAATGGAGTAAAGATGACCCAGTTGTTAATGTGCCTTTTGGAACCCCAAACCAAATCATGATGAATAAATTGGTCATCACTAATACTCTGAGGAGCTTCACACACACAACGTCAAGATTTTAGGTTCTGAAATGCCTCTAATGGAAATTATGGTGCTGCTGAAATAACAAACAGTCAAATAACTTCTATCTATAGCCATCCTAGGTTGTCAAATATCTTCAACATGTAGGCCTACAATGGGCCTTATTCAAACTCTACCCGGAAGACTGGCTTAAAAGTACTTAGACACATAAGTGAGGACAAAAATACAGCTACCAAATTACAAAATTAGCCAGCAGTCTCAAGAACAACCATGACGACTTTTTGCATTTAGGAGGGAAGTTAGTTAACTTACTAGCTAGTTAGCAAGCTACTAGCTAGCTATAGGCTAGACTGTGGTAGCTACAGAACTAAATATGTTAAAATGTAAACATATTCCTCTAGATTTGTGAGGTCCATTTCTTTCAGATATGTTTTTCAGAGGGGAATCTGTGAAATGATAACTGTTTGTATCTTAATACACAACAGTAGGACAGAGCTGTGCTGGACTCGCTCTTCCAGGTAGAGTTTCCCACCCTGAGTATTCAAAATGGCCGCCATGCGAATAAGGTCAATTAGATGTGAATGAGAGCAGCAGTGTTCTCTATTCTACAGACACGCGAGCCTCAACTAATTTCTCCATCTTGTTCCTGT
Source organism: Centroberyx gerrardi (assembly GCF_048128805.1). Taxonomy (NCBI): domain Eukaryota; kingdom Metazoa; phylum Chordata; class Actinopteri; order Beryciformes; family Berycidae; genus Centroberyx; species Centroberyx gerrardi. The sequence goes on from NC_135998.1 coordinate 30,871,234, forward strand.
CCATCCAAAGGCAGAGGGCCAAACCACTATGGTTAACACCATCTGGTTCAGATTATAGGCTACTACAGATGCATTTCCACATTATAGTGGGTGTTGTCTTTATATAAAAAATATAGGCTTGCACATTTACATTGCCTGTAATGAAAAGTGTTAGCATCAGTCTATGGGCACAGCTACCACCACTGTTACAAGAGTATAAGGGCTCACTCTGATGTCATTAAAGCCTAAATGAATAAAATATTGAGATCAATTTCACATGCACATATCAAGAGTCATGTTAAGGATAACCATGCAAAAAAATGAGTTTCAAAGATAGTGTGAACGTCAGAGAAATTGTTGAAAGTCAATAAGTGGAATCGAATGTACTTTACTTTCAATCAAACTTTCAATTTTATTTAAACATTATTTATTTCAGTTATGGCAATGAAGAACAATTGCTTGATAAAAGGAAAAAAGACCATTTGAGTGGAATAACAATAGAATAAAATTAAATAAAATAACACATTTTTTTGTTTCCTGTGGCTGGCTGCAGAGAAGAGTGAGGATGAGGACCTGGACGTGAAGCCGGAGAAGTGTCCAGGAGGCCAGGGGAAGGGAAGCGACAACAGCAAAGACCCTCGCCGGCCCAAACGGCCGCGCACCATCCTCAACACACAACAGAGGAGAGCCTTCAAGGCCTCCTTCGAGGTCTCCTCCAAGCCCTGCAGAAAGGTAAGGAATGAATTCGGCTTCGGCAATCTCCAAAATTGAATATTGCGCTACTGCCCCTATATATATATTTTATATATATATATATATATATATATATATATACATTCAGGAAATAACGCGATATTCAATAATATCAAATATTGGCCCAAGCCTAGAATGAAGCTTGAGCAAAATGTGATGTGATACTTTCAAGAAAAAAAAAACTGTGAATAAATCATGTCATTATTAAACACTAGAATGGCCTTTTAAAGCTTTACCAAATGGTCCAATTGGTGGTGTCACACTATTGCATTTTCTGTTGATTCAGTCCTTTATTTAATCAGGAAATCACATTGAAAGCAGGAATCGTGTTTATGGGCGAAAACATAAATGAAAATGTGAAGAACATCAGATAGGCACAGGGAACAACTTATGGCAAATAATTAACACTAAAGGAAGATGAGCACTTTAAAGAGGCAAACACCATCAGGACATTATAAAAATCTCCTCTCTCCCATCCTTCCTGTTAACGCTTTCCACAGTCAACTATCAAATATAGCAAAAAACA
>NC_135998.1:30877491-30882491 GCF_048128805.1 Centroberyx gerrardi
TTGGAGACTTTAAATTGCCCATAGGTATGAATGTGAGTGTCTGTCTATCTGTGCTAGTCCTGTGGCAGACTGGATACCTGTCCAGGACATTAATGTATAGCGCTCCTTTAAAACTCTTAAAAAAGTTTACCAAGTACATTCAAATACAAGCAAACTTCAAAATCAGAATTTAAAGGAAAGAGAAGCAAGAAGACAGCACAAGATATAAATGTATGAATCAGGGTTGGGGCCGTTCATGAACTGAACTGAGAATGCATGGTCAATTCCAATTCAATTCCTGGAGTGTGAATGTGAATGTCACCCAGCTCTAAGGAAATTTAATTGGAATGACAGGAAACAGAATTGAATTCCATGAAATTCCATGAAATTCCACTTCTAAGAGAGTTTGTCTCGACTCGCTTAACATTGTAAATCAAACATTATGAATCAAAGAAAAGACAGTTCAACAAATCAAATACATTCAATCATAATGTATGTACCATGATTACATGTTCTGCATCAAATACCACCTGAAAGGTTCCTTTAACATTTTATGATATTCAGTATTGATAATATATAACATTACGTGTGATCACGTCAGATATGTGGTAAGCAAAAAAAACATGGAATTTCACAGAATTTCACTGAATTAAATTCAATTTCTTGAAATTCCAATTCAATTCCATTTCTGTTTATTCCCAATTCCAATTCCTAATTCACCTAATGGTACATTTTATATAGACAGCATAATATATGATATCTAGGGGACATACACAGGTAAACCCACCTATGTGTGACACTACATGTCTGCGCTGCTGCAAGTCTTTGCCATCTTTAACTGTTCTCTGAATAGTGGTCAGCCTCCCTCTGAGCTACTGCCACTTTCACAGTATCCTCTCCCCAAAAAGGATAGCAGCTATCTTCTTGGTCTTAAACACTACAACACCCCCAGTGTCCCATCTTGACCCCCCTCCCTCTCCCAACACCCCCCACCCCCACTCCCATTTTATCGACAGTGAAGAGGATTAGCCAATAACACCTGGCGGCTGATTAAAAATGTATGGCCCCATCAAGTTGTCATTTAGATCCAGTGTGCCCAATAAAGCCAGTGACACCCTGGAGAGCAGCCCATCCACATCGCTGCAATTAAACATTTGGACTCGGGGAGAACAGTGTGTGTGTGTGTGTGTGTGTGTGCACAAAGGGCCCTGGCTATAACACTGCTCTCTGTTTGTCTGCCATATCTATATTGGAGCTTTGAAAAGTGCAGACAGAACTTTGATTGAGGTGCCGATAGGTGCAATTAGAGACAAACCGGGCCACATGCCTCCCATTAACAGAGCCAAGCTCATTTTGTGTTATTGCTACAACCCAGTTATTACTATGTCATTTCAATTTGTTATTGGGGAGTTGTTCTTTCTCATGTTTTTTTTTTTTTTGAAGGGGCTTGTTGCTGCAAGAGCTACTCCCTGTCTGTCTTTATGAAACAAGTTCATGTCATACTGCAGAAGTTGTGTTTGATTTTTTCTTTGTCGGTCCTCCCTAAATTACAGTAATAAATAAAAATGTAAAAAGTATATACAATACAAATACAATTAAAATAGTAGAAAGTCAAAGATATAGTTGATAAAAGTCGAAATAGTAAAAGATACATGCAATGAGTTATGTACTGATATGTGCAATAAGCAATGTGCAATGTTAAGAAGTACATTTACATTATATGTTATATCACTGATCATATAATGTAAATGTACTTAACCTCACATATTGCTTATTCCACATATCAGTACATAGCTCATTGCATATATCTTTTACTATTTCTACTTTTATCAACTATATCTTTTACTACTATTTTAATTGTATTTGTATTGTATATACTTTTTTTAATACTGTTTTTTACATTTTTCTTATTCTTATTAGTCTTTATGTAGACACCTGCACCAAGAGAAATTCCTTGTAGGCTACATTGTACTTGGTGAATAAAAGTTTCTGATTCTGATTCTGATTCTGCTCTTAACAGGTAACGACATCTTCCATGACATCGACAGCGACACCTCCCTGACAAGTCTGAGTGACTGCTTCATGGCCACAGACGTCGGCTCCTTGCAGGCTCGGGTGGGCAACCCCATCGACCGCCTCTACTCCATGCAGAGCTCCTATTTTGCCTCCTGAAAGTCCACCATCAGACCTCCACTCCCCCATCCCACCCGCCACGTCGCTTCCCAAGCCCGTGGATAGAGAGCTCACAATTGTACAGCCAATAAAACACACGGGCTACAGCTTCGTCCTGCAGGAACATAATCAGATACCAGGGAAATATGACTGCCGTTCAAGAGCGAATCCCCCCAAATAAACCTGACTGACCTCCACTAGCCAAAGGAAACTTGAAACGGAAACCGGGCTCCTCACCATGCCTCTCGCTGTCTGTATGGGGATTGAATGCGGGAGCTTAAGCTTTTCAACAGGGTTCAGTGTGATGCTGGAGAGATCGCTGTCGAACGTTCCTTTCCAGAAGGTGGTTCTTCTCAAAAAAGACTTGAGCGTTGATATATTTGTACAGATATTACAATGGAAATGTTTTTTAACGGGATGAAAAGTGGGAAGCGCTCCCTAAAGTTCAAGTCACTGATCGTTGGAAGTCATGTCGAAGCCAAACAGTGTGTACAGAAGATGACAGGCCAAGTCACCTGCATGTGTTCACACTTAGGCACACAGTGGGTCTACCTTTCCTGTAAACATATACACAAAGTGACGTGCAGCAAGCAACACCTTATTGGATATAATCTTACAATAGCTATATTGATACATTTGGATGTCTTTCTTAATGGACACTACAATAAGCAAATATAGTTTCAATGATGAATTTTAGCCATTTATCAAGCTTCTTGGATGTAAGATATCAAAGAAAGATCTGTGAGCCAGGTGAGAAAGTGACTGTATATATTATACTGTATGTGTAATGTTCTCCAAAAACAAAGCAGTTTTGCATGTTGAAATGGACAGCAATCTATTTATTTATCAACGACATGCTGGTACAAAAGGAATTGAAAAAGTTCTATTTAAAAAAAAAAAACGAGGATCCCAATGTAAAGTACAAAAACAAACATTCTAATTCACTGATTATGTTATTTGACTCTGATATTTATCATAGTATTTTTTGTTGTTTAAAGAAGGCTGTAAATCAGTATCACTGTGTTATTTATTTGTCCATTGAGTTCATGGCGACGTCATCGAGAGTGCATTTTTAATGCTGAAATTTGCTAAATTACCAAAGTTTGTTGGTACTTCAATTAAAAAAAATTGCATTCACTTCAGTGTTCTTGTCTTGTTTTGTCCTTGGATGTATAACATAATATGAAAAAAAAAGAAAATCATTAAGGAATCACCATTCAAGGATCCATTCCTTCTCAACTTTGATGTGTAAAGAAACTAATAGAAAAATTAAATCCCAAATACAATACATCAGAAATATATTTAACACAGGCCAACAAGTGGTTAATAAATATCCCTCACCTAAATTTAGACTGTATCAACCAATCTCTTACAACCTTCAATTCCCCCAAAGCTGACACTCTGGGGGAATGATGGATAAGGGATGATCCTCTTCAGAAGCTCTAAACATGCCGACCTATAACTATGGGCAGTGAAATGGCAGTGCTTGATCACACACACGGGAGGTCTGGGGACTGAGGGGTCAAGACAGTTGTTTATTAAACGCACTTTGTAATGCCAGTCTCTGGAGGATCATAAAACAGCCCACAACACTGTGGGTCGAGGGCCGATTTGTCAGTCCAGTCACTGCTGATCCCTTAGTGTGGTTGTTGGTTTGTCATCAAATCAATGGGAACTTCAAACTAAACCAAGTCAAACTGAAATTGAACCTGATTTATTTACTTTACAAAAAAATGTCTGAAAATGTTGATATTTTCATATCACAGCATGCCAACAACTCTTAGGATATAAATGAGAGCTATTGAATCAGTTATACCTGAAAATACAGGAAAATATGCCTTTGAATGTGCATAACTTACCCTAACCATGATATACAATTGCAAAACATCCAGTTAACAAATACAAAAGTAAATACTATAATAACTGAAAGTGAGAACATAACCCAGAAAACAACCTTGTGCTCTCCCAAGCTCAATTATAACATTTATGCAGTCAGTGATGGGATACGCTTGACTTATGAGAGTTAAACTTGGTTAACAAAAAAACATGGGGTCAAGCAGTATTTATTTACTATTACTATAAGTACTGGGACAATAATTTATTTCTCTGTGCAACCTATTGCTCAGTCAAAGAGGGTAGCTGGTGGTCACACCTTTTTCATACTTGCTTGCTGGCTTGCTTGTGGACCATAGTAGTAGTAGCTAAAGAAAATAAACTCAGGCTGACTGGCATGTATTCATATTACAACATGGCCCAACCAAAACGGGAGCTCTGGTCAGAGAGGAAAGCAGAGGCAGAGGCAGAGGCAGACAGTTATGGTCAATCTGAATATTTAGTATTTCTCAAGTTGCAGAATTACAGTCACATGACAAGGATGTCAGTTGATTTGAGCAGACAAAGGCAACAGGCATTCAAATCTGATATGTAATAACAGGTAATAAGCATTGTAAATGATGAGGTGGCATATTAGAATAAATTAGCCTTGCTAATGAAACAACAGTAGAGTAAATCTGGATGCATGATTGTGGACAAGATCAAAAGTTCAGAATGATTGTGGACAAGATCAAACGTTCAGAATGAGTAGAGGCTAAACAGGTCTGTTTGCATATAAATTTCCAATGGCAAAAGAGGGGAACATTAACATAAACAATAGGCGTCGATAAACCAATCAAACATAATGATTATTTGTTATAATAGCCACAACTTGCATAAACATAACATAATTATATAAGACATTTTCAACAGTGCTAGGTGCAAGGGCCAGAGGATACATTGTGTTACAATAAGACAATTATTAGCTCTGCGCCAGTGCGTGGAGAGGAGGAAACAATAGTGCGGAATTAAAATGG